>NC_057802.1:431112506-431114881 GCF_018294505.1 Triticum aestivum
AAAAAAATAGTAGTGGCGCACTATGTGGCTAGTGCGCCATTACTAGTTAGAACTAGTAATGGCGCACTGTGTCCTGGTGCGCCATTAGTATGTTTGGAAAAATAAAATAAAATAAATTTGTTACTAATGGCGCACCATTTGTCTGGTGCGCCATTAGTGTTTTTCACACTAATGGCGCACTAGCACATGGTGCGCCATTGCTATATAGCAATGGCGCACCACATGTCTGGTGCGCCATTAGTGGCCATTCCATCTATAGCACTTTTCCTAGTAGTGGTAAGATCACAAGCCTCGATCAACAGGTGGACGTGCGGCGTTTCTCTAAACAGGAATGGGCTCATCGCTACGCCTTGGAGAACCAGGTGCAGTCTCTGTTGCGTGCGGAAGAAGAATACTGGAGGCGTCGAGGTGGCCTAAAATGGACACTAAAAGGGGACACTAACATGAAATACTTCCATACCTATGCCAATGGGCGACGGCGTAGGTGCACGATTCTCCGCTTACAGTCTGAGTAGGGGCTCTTGCTGTCTCAGGAGGATATTGTGCGTCACGTTTATGAGTTCTACTTGCTGCTCATGGGGACGAGTGAGGAGCAGCGCGCAGGGATACGCGCTGACCTGTGGGACCCCTCACAACTCGTCACCGATCGGGAGAATGAGGAGCTGGGGCTCGCATTCTTACCCGAGGAAATTGACGCGGCTCTTGGTAGCATGAAAACCGACACGGCGCCAGGCCCGGATGGGTGGCCCGTGGCCATGTTCAAGCGTTTCTGGCCCATCCTTAAGGGGCCCATGTTTGAGATCTGCAACGGTTTCATGCGAGGGACGGTTGATATCGCCAGGCTCAATTTTGGGATCCTTTCACTTATCCCTAAGGTAGCAGGCGCTGACAACATCCGTCAATGTAGGCGGATCGCGTTGATCAACGTCCCTTTCAAGATCTGCTCCAAAGCTACCACCACTCATCTTGTTCTGATAGCTCACCACATCATTAGCCGCACCCAAACGACGTTTATCAGAGGCCGCAACATCCTGGAGGGCTCGCTCGCGCTTCAGGAAATCATTCATGAACTTAAACACACTAGGGAACCGGCTATCCTCCTCAAATTAGATTTCGAAAAAGCGTACGATCACGTCAACTGGAACTTCTTGCGTCAGGTGCTTTTGTCTCGGGGTTTCTCGGCCATGTGGGTCCACCGAGTCATGCAGCTGGTCTCGGGTGGTCAGACTGCGATCTCGGTTAACGGGGAAGTGGGTAACTTCTTCCGGAACAAGCGGGGACTGCGTTAGGGTGACCCAATGTCTCCGCTCCTATTTAACTTTGTGGTAGATGCCCTCGCGGCAATGCTACGGAGGGCGACCGCGGCCGGCCACATTAAGGGAGTGGTTGGCCATCTCATCCCAGGGGGTTTTCGGACCTACAGTATGTGGACGACACACTGCTACTGTTCCAGCCGGACACTCACAGTATTGCAACGGTGAAAGCACTTCTTCTGAGCTTTGAACTGATGTCCGGTCTTAAAATCAACTTTCATAAGTGCGAAATGCTGTCTATGGGGATGGACAGCGAGGAGGGGCGACGTATCGCTGATCTTCTCAACGGTAAAGTGGGGAAATTCCCTTTTTCGTACCTAGGTTTGCCTCTGGCCTCTCGGAGAGTGACTATCGATGAATGCCCCCCCTCACGGGGAAGGTAGGCAGGAAAGTAAGCCCTTGACAGGGCAAATTCATGTCCTCCACGGCACGTCTGGTTCTGACTAACTGTAACATCCCAAATTTTCAATTTGGAATGTTATACATAGATCATCGTTGCATAGCATATTTTATTGCATTTTGGCAAATCCTCGATAAATCCTAAGCAACTCAAGGACCCTCGGAGAGAGTTGGGGATTTTCCCGATTTATCATATTTGATTTTCATCAAATAATAAAACGAGGATTTTGGTTTTAATTATTTTCTCTCCGGAAAATATTTCACATTAAAATAAATGAGAGGGGAAAATATGACTTCTCCAAAACAATTGAAATATTGGAGGAAAAATATTAAAATCATATATTGGATTTTATTCGCAATTTTAATTGCATTAAAAAAATTGCACGTTTTCAAAACTGCATTTTTGTGTCAAAAAAATGTTCACCTTGTTCTAATTATTTTAATTAGACGGGGAAAATTTGCTTTATAATTTTTGGATTTTTATTTATTTTTCTGTGATTTTTTTAGATTCGGCGGAATATTTAAAAAAAAACACCGCGCCCGACCGGGCCGAGGCCCAGCCGAGCCGGCCGGCCCAGCCCGGCCGTCTCCCTCGTGCGCACGGCCGCCGCCGCCGGTGTCCGGCTCGGACACGCCATCGCCGCCGCCTTGCCCCATCCTCCA